>NC_067154.1:63229853-63257353 GCF_903995435.1 Acomys russatus | reverse complement strand
AGTTAAAGTAGGGAGTGCATAATCACTATATGTAGTAACGTAGTTTGCAGAAGCCAAAGATAAAATTCAAATACACAATTTAATTACTTTATTTTAATAAAATAGTGTAGCTTCCTAAGTTCTCTCAAAAGTGTTTTTTGTGTAATGGTTTTTAGAAAATCTTCCCCATAAGATGAATAGTATAAATTACAATATTTCTCATTCAATGGTGAACATTGTTTAGCTATACTTTAGTTTGATACTTAGATGGAAGGGTTATGAGAGCCCTCTGGTGGCCAATATTAAAGTGCTCCCTTAGCGCGGGCCAACTTTCCCTAAGCTGGGGGCCCAGGAGCAAAGGTGGGTGGGAAGAATAGATGTCCCCTGGGACAGGCTAGGGAGTGTATATATCATAGCTCCTTCCATTTCTCAGGAAATGTACATAGTGTTCAGATAAAGATCAAAATAACTCAAATTCATATACTAAATAGGAGGTTAAAAGAGATGGGAATAGAGTTGAGATTTAGATACTAAGTGGGATAGGTTTTAGCAAGAAAAAGGGAGATAAAAGTAGAACTTTCAGGGAGGATAGAACAAAATGTAGATTGTTGAATCTACTCCCCAACTCAAGGCCTTACTTGTTATTCACAAAGGAGATTATTTTTAATTCATTGGTACAGAATTTTGTATATTGATGCAAATCATGGTCATGTCAAAAATTAGTCTAATTTTATCACAAGAATATATATGCTAGATCTAACAGATAGATATGATTCTATAGATACATAAGATAAAATAGTTAAGTAAGATCTTCAAAAGCCTCAGAGACCTACAGAATATGGCATTTAAAGATGTTTTTATTATTCTAAAGATTCTTGACAAGACAAATTAACTCCCGGCCTACCTCAAAGAAGATGATCAACATCAAAGAATCTGTTTGTGGAGTTGACTTCCTATGTGACAAACAAGCTACTGGACAAAATGTCCTCTTTTCTGCCACAGACAGAGTTCTGCCTAAAAATTGGCAAGCTTAGATGCAGGCAGAGTTGATGGCCAAACTCTGTCATGACAGGGTAAGCAAGTCTTCAGTAGCCCCTGCCTCGCAAATATGGCTGGCAGAGATATTGGCCTAGAAGGCCAAAGGCGATGCTCCAGCATTATAGAGAGTATTGGCTGACTGTTCAGGCAGTAAACTGTCTCAGTCATTTTTTCATTTTGGAAGCTGCTAACCTACACTTTCACTTGGGTATTTAAGTTTTAGCCCTTCTCAAGTTTCTAATGGGGTTGAAGACCAGATAGCTTAGTCTTACAATCAAGTTTAGTTGGTTAGGAGATAATATCTTTTTAGATCAAGATAAAGGATTTAAGTTAATAGAGATAAAATATAATAGATATTGACCTTCATTTAGAAATTTAGACCCGACAAGATAGGAAAGATGCTTTCTTCAACTTTGACAAATACAAATAGCCAAATCACTATGAATGTAATATTTATATAAATCATGATTGTCCACGAGTCTTCCTGTTGTATGTAGTTTATTTTATTCATGTGTATTAGTATAAATTATGTTAAAATTAATTTTTAAAAAGTACAACTTTTGCAGTAATAGTAGGCTTAACTATTAACAAATACAATTGTTTTTATTTGTATCATAATGTTTTTTGACAGGGTCTCACTGTGGTGCCTGGTTGGCCTGGAACTCACAGATATCTGCCTTCTTCTGCCTCTGCCTCACACACAACTGTGCCATCATAACTTTTGAATATAGTTAATATCTCTCAGAAGAGGTTATGAAGGGATAATATAGTCAAAGTATGGTATATATGTGTGTGACAACATCATGATAAGATCCACTATTTATATCATTAATATACACTAATAAAATAAAAGCTAGACCACTGATAGGTGGGTTGTTGGTTGCTATTGGTTGTTGTTGGTCTCAGTATGTCACAGCTTGTTAAGTAGTCATATGCAAAGAAGAAACAAGAAGAAGAAGGAGAAGAAGAAGAAGGATGAGGAGGAGGAAGAGGAGAAGAAGAAGGAGGAGAAGGAGAGGGAGAAGGAGAGGGAGAAGGAAAAGGAGAAAATGGATATCCTGACAGTGAAGAACAAAGTTGCCCCAAGGAGCTTGACACCCTTAATTAGCAGGAAGTAATCTAATGATAACATCACCCACTTTATTCATGGATTTCTTTTCTTTCCTCATTATCCTTTTATGAAATCTCATATCTAGTGTTAGAGGGCTGTAAGGGAAGAAGAAAAGGGTAGAAGACAGAAGAGCCCACAAAGCAGAAAACGCAGGTTACAGAAAACAAATTAACTCCTAAAATTATTTTTAGATAAAAATAAAATAATCAGATGTGCTTCATTAAATAACACCTTGATGACCTGGAAAACTTCATGCACTTTCAGAACTGATTATTTTTCCATGGGAGATATTTATATGCCCTGGGTTATTAAATCACAGCATTTTTAATGATGAAATTTAACAGAATTTTAACAGATGCTGATATTTGAAACATCTTCTAATTCAAGTCCCTCCATCTTCAATCAAGCAATGAATATAATCATTAAGATTATACCTAACCATCTCCCCCATAATGCAAAGCTGATGCATATGATGCAAAAAATAAGTCACTTTATAAGTTACTTTGTCTCCAATTATATATCACTGCATGAAAACAGAATATCTCTTAAATGCCTTAACTTGGGACTCTTTTTTGATTTCTAGCTATTACTTTGTGTTGTGAGGTTCAAGATTCTTCTAACATTTATTTCATATGATTAGATTCACATTGAGAAGATATGAACTATATATTATACATATAGTTATGTATATGTTTCTATATATCTTTCTTAGTTATGAGAATAAAATCAGTTGTTTCTATATTACTCATTAATAAACTGTGCTTTGAGATCAGAACTATTTATTATATGTAAGATGTTTTCCAACATCATTTAAACTAGGATATTATTATCCCACAATAATGACTACAGGTGTGAGTAATATATTCTTATTAAGAACTCATTACTGTAGGTCAGTTTGAGAACTTGATTTCACAGGGTCAATGGTTCCTCATTAATTTGAAGTATAATTATGAATGGCCATATTAAAAGATTTAGACTTAGAAGAGAATTATAAAGGCAAAGGGATTCTAATTATACTCTGCATGCTAATTTTGATTAATTAAAAATAAATTTGAGGAGCCTATGGTTTCTACTTTTAAAATATATTGTTTCTTAATTACAAAAAGTTTTTATAACAAATGTTTAATATCTTTTTATCAGCAATATTTTAAACCAGATAGGACTATCTTCAAATTTTCAAATGCACACAAATGACTTGAGAGGCTTACTGCGTTCTTGTGCTCTATACACATGACGCTAACTGAGTTCCTTGGGCATCTACCTTATGTCTCAAACAGCTGAACTCCCAGCTAACACAACAGCTTTGCCTTCATAGAGCTTCACAAAACTTCACCTCACTTTGCAGTCTGGGAGGCTTTGCTATATACTGCGAAGGAAATTATTTTTGTTTTGTTTTGTTTTGTTTTGTTTTTGTACCCACCCGTACCCTCCTTAAACTATCTATGATATTACGATTATTTACCAAATATTTATTAAATAAAAGAATGAAAGAGCTTTGATGAAAAAAAAAGTCTTAGACAAAGCAATTTTATCAGCATAAACAAAGTATTTCCTGCCACGTAATTGGAAAGAACACCAGACCATTACCACACCCAGGACAGGGAATACTCAACAGTCTTTCGTCTGTCTTCCCATGTGATATATTCTGAATCCAAGGTTTGGAGAGGTGACACAGATGTTGGAGTCTGTTTGATGCCCTGGCACAAAGATCTGCTTGAAGGAAGGTCCTCATGGCTGAGTAACCATGTGTCCTACAGCAGAGGAGAGAAGAGGTCCACTGGACAAGAGCCTAAATTGTTTTTCCATGCTCACTCACAGCCCCACAATTCTCCAGCTTGGATGAGGCAATTATATGTGATCTGTATGCAATAATGAAATAATTCATGTTCCTCCAACGTTACAAATCTATTTGTTCACTTCTCAAGAAAACAAATACAAACCCCACAAGGGAAGAAAACAAAACCCCACATTTTTTAATTTGAAACATGAAAAAATAGAGCATGGAAACTTTTTAAGTATTTTCTCTGCAGGAGAAAAACAAAGCAGTCCCTTAGATGTTGAGGTAAATGGGAAAGATGCAGCAATGGGAGATCCAAGGGGCCTTGAAAGGGAAAGAAATGGAAGGACAAGCTAAAACAATCAGGAAACGGACAAGTGAAAAATGGCTCAGGCCATGACCAGGAGCAAACAGCACAAAGAATGGCAGATCACACTGAATGCAATTCAAGTGGAAAATGTGTCCACCTGAGTTTGTAAATAAAATGACTCATGTGAGTGAAATTAGAAGAGAAGACGAATCATAAGTAGATGTAACACTCACAAGAACATATAGTAATATTAATCAAAAGGAATATTATTTGAAACTTGACTCTGCACTTTCTTTTTTATTTAAATTTTATATAATATATTGTAAACATGTTTTCCCCGTCCACTACTTCTAGATCTTCTTACCACCCTACCCATCCAATTCCACGTTCTTTCTCACTCTTAAAATAATTTTTTTCAAAAAAAAAAAAAAAAAAAAATGCTGAAGTAAACTACTTATAGCAAGAGGAACGTTAACTCAATTCGGAATTATTTAAATGTTATATTCTTAGCATTTTGGCTATTTGTGTTTGACAGCCTTGAAGAAAACATCTTTCCTATCTTGGTGCATCTAAAATTCTGAATGTAAATCAATCTCTATCACATCTTGTCATTATCAACTAAAAACATCTATCTAGACCTAAAAACATCTTAACCCCTAAACAACTAAGCTTCATTGTAAAACTAAACTATCTGGTCTTCAACCCCATCAGAGGCATGAGAAGGAATAAAGTTGATTACTTGAGTATGCTGGAAGTGCAAGTTAGTAGCTTCCCAAATAAGAAGATGACAAGTACAGTTTGCTACCTGAATAATCACCAAAAACTCTCTATAACATTGGAGCATCTTCTTCAGCCTTCTGGCCCAATATATCTGACAGACATATTTGTGTGGCAGGAATTATTGAGGACTTGCTTACCCTGTCTTGGCATAGGTAGTTTATTGTATATTTGTGTAATAATATAAATGTATATGTGAAAATAAAAATGTTTAGTTTTAAAAAATGAAAAAACAAAAACAATGCTGTAATGACTCCTTATTCTTTTGTTGGGATTGTAGGTATTATCTTTGGTCACTGTGAATTATAAAACCAAACTTCAGAGTTTTGGTGCCATGCTTAAAAAGAGTTTCATTATATTATGCCCATTTTATACATCAGCTTGTAAATAAAAAAAAATAATAACACAAAAATAACATAAAAGATGCCAAAATAAAACAAAAAGCCCACCAAAAAACCAGGGAGTTTGTTTTCTCTCGGCCAAGCCCTTCTGTGCGTGAGGCCTGCACTGGAGCTTAGCCAATATGCCTAGCTACACAGTGCTGGAGAAAAACAATTTTCCCTTTGTTACTTACTAGATATCAATTACAAACAGTTTCTTGGTTGGAGAATGGGCCATATGCCCACTTCCCCCATCTCAGGCTGGGAATCCATTGCTTAAACCTGCGCAGGTCTTGTGTGAGTGTGCTGCCATAGATTCTGAATTCATATGGGCATCAGTTCTATTGTGTCCGGCAGACCATTTCCTTTGGATCATCTGTCCCCCTGACTCTTAAAATCTTTCCAGCTCCTTTTCCATATAACTCCCTAAGCCTTGAGGGGAAAGCTTTGATGAAGACATCCCATTTAAGACTAAGTTTCTAGCTCTCTGTCTATCTCTGTTTCTCTCTGTCTCTGTCTCTCTGTCTGTCTGTCTCTGTCTCTGTCTCTGTCTCTCTGCCTCTGTGTCTCTGCCCCTGTGTCTCTGCTTCTGTGTCTCTGTCTGTCTGTCTGTCTGTCTGTCTCTCTCTGTGTCTCTGTCTCTGTCTCTGTCTCTCTCTCTCTCTCTCTCTCTCTCTCTCTCTCTCTCTCTCTCTCTCTCTCTCTCTCTCTCTCTCTCTCCCATTGTCCAGGTGTAGGTTTATGTGTTAAATCCCCATCTACTTCAAGAAGGAGCTTCTCAGATGGGAGATTACTTAGGCACTGATCTGTGTATAGCAAAATGTCATTAGGAGGCATTTTATTTACTGCTGTTCCTGTAGTAGATCCTTTTGTCTTTCTACCAGCATCCTAAGATTAAAAAGTGGAATAGTAAATGAATATTATGAAAGTAGCCAGTCATTCTCTGAATGGCTTTAAAGCATGGTCCACATGACAGAATTCATCATTGGTAGCATCAGCTGGGCCAAAAATTCATGGATGGATAGGTCATAAATCCTAGGGGAAAGCCCCTAGGCTTTCATTAATAAACCCATGTATTAGTGAATCTCTCAACACTCATTAGAGCCACTTCTTTCTGCTATGTATGGTAATTAATATATTGCCTCTGTATTGATTGGACAATAAGCGGAGAATAAATAAATGTAGATTATTTAGCTCTATACGGGGCATTTATATCAGAGTCCCTTACCCCCAAGGTCAGGGATCATGCAGGAAGTGTGAGCAAAATGGTTGTAAGAACCAGAAGATGTAGAAGTCCACCGAAAAACAGTTTTTGGCAGACATGAGAGCACAAATGAACTCACATCAAGTGTCACTACAGCAACAAGATGTGTACAATATCAATAGAGCCCAAAAAACAGGAGAAGCTAATGAAATCCTAACACTATATGGGAGGCTGCCCATGATCCAATAAATTGCCACACACTCGTGTGTATACAGGCAGCACTAAATGGATTAATTGGGGGTTTTTCCTTAAACATTTTTTAGAAACACATAGAGCTATGATGGTTGTGGGCTACAACCCACATTAGCTGCCATTCTGAGACAGGCTGTGGGACACTCAAACAGCTTTGGGGCTTAGATCTCTCTCCTTCTGCCGCTTACCTGGCTCTTCTGGGATACAGAGAGAGAGAAAACAGGAGTTGGGTGCATACCACAGCCCACATTAGCTGCCATCCCAAGAAGGGCTGTGGGACACCCCAGCAGTTTGGGGCTTGGGTATTTCTCCACTCGCTCCTTTTTGGCCTGGCCCATCTGGGTCACAGAGAGTGAACCAGCGGATATAAGTTGGGCACCAGCCACAACCCACACTGTTCACCATACCAAGGAGGTCTGAGGGACACCCTAGCAGCTTTCTGCTTGGAGCTCTCTCAGTCTGCTTCTCTCCTGCCTGACCCAGTGACAGGGAACCCAGAAGAGCTGAGCTGGGCACAGGCTGCAACACCCAATGCCCACCATCCGAGGAGGCCTCTGGGGAGCTCTAGCAAACAGCCTTTGGTTTGTAGCACTCTTTGCCTGCTCCCAACCTGCCTGGTACACCTGGCACACAGACAGTGACCCAATTGGAGGAACCTCCAGGCCTGACAACACCAGAGACTACCAGATGGCTAGAGGCCAGTACAAGAACACAAGCAACAAAATCCAGACCAGTGATCCTACCACAGCAAGCTCTGGAGATACTAACAGCCAAGAAGCACAAGAAGAACTTGAATCTGAGATGGTGAAAATTATAGAAGCCTTGAAGGAGGAAAATAAATCTCTCAAAGAAATATAAGAAAATACATTCAAACAGATGTAGGAATTGAATAAATCCTATAAAGAATTACAGGAAAATAAATCAAACAGGAGAAATAATTTTTGAAAAAGTAAAACTATTCAAGACCTAAAACGGGAATTAGAAACAACAAAGAAAGCAGCACAATCTGAGGCAATCCTGGAGTTGGGAATTCTAGGGAAGAGAACAGGAATTTCAGACATAAGAAACACCAACAAAGCACAAGAGATGGAAGAGAGAATCTCACGTGTAGGAGATACAGTTGAAGTTATCAGTGCTTCAGAAAAAATGTTAAAACTAAAAATTTCCTCACACAAAAGATCCAAGAAATCTGGGACACTATAAGAAGACCAAATCTAAGAATAATAGGAGAAGACTCCTAGATCCATGGCCCAGAAAACATTTTCAACAAAATCATACAAGAAAATTTCCCCAACCTAAATAAAGAAATGCTCATAAACATATAAGAAGCCTACACAACTCCAAATAGATTGGACCAGAAAAGAAAATTATCCAGCCAAATAGTGATCAAAATACTAAATGTACAGAACAAAGAAAGAATTTTAAAAGTTGCAAGAGAATAAAGCCAAGTAACATATAAAGGCAAATATATCAGAATTACCCCTGACTTCTCAACAAAAACTATGAAAGCCAGAAGGGCCTACACAGATGTCATACAGACACTAAGAGATCACAGATTCCAACCCAGACTACTAGACCCAGCAAAACTTTCAACTACAATATATTCCATGGCAAAACCAAGTTTAAATAGTACCTAGACACAAAACCAGCCCTACAGAAGATACTAGAAGGAAAATTCCAACACAAGGAGGCTAAGTGCCCCCAGGAAAACACTAGAAATAGATAATACCAATCCACAGAAAAAAGAAAAAAAGAAAGAAAACAGACACACTCTACGACCACCATCAGAAAAACAGAAACTAACAACCACTGGTCATTAACATCTCTCAACATCAATGGCTTCAACTCCCCAATAAAAAGACACAGGCTGACAGAATGGATGTGAAAACCAGTCCATCATTCTGTTGCATACAAGAAACACACTTCAGCAATAAAGATAGACATTACCTCAGAGTAAAGGTCTGGAAAAAGGCATTCCATGCAAATTGACCCAAGAAGCAAGCTGGAATAGCCATTCCAGTATCTAATAAAGTAGAATTTTAACTAAAACTAATCAAAAGATGGGGAAGGATATGCCATACTCTTAAAAGGAAAAATAAACCAATATGATGTCTCAACCCTCAGTATCTATGTCCCAAATGCAGGAGTACCCACATTCATGAAAGAAACATTACTACAGCTTAAATCACACATTGAGTGCCACACAATGATAATGGGAGGCTACAACACTCCACTCTCCCCAATAGACAGATCATTGAGACAGAAATTAAAAGGAAAAATAATGAAACTAATAAACGTCATGAATCAAATGGATCTACCAGATATCTAGAGAACATTTTACCCAAATATTTTTAAAAAATACCTTCTTCTCAACTCCTCATGGAACGTTCTCCAAGGTTGAACATATACTTGGTCACAAAGCAAATCTCAACATATACAAAAATATCAAAATAACCCCTTGCATCTTATTAGACCACCATGGATTAAAGCTGGAATTCAACATCAACAGAAAGAAAAGAAAGCCTACAAAATCATGGAAACTGAACAACTCCTTACTCAATGACCTCTGCGTCAAGGATGAAATTGTGTGTGTGTGTGTGTGTGTGTGTGTGTGTGTGTGTGTGTGTGTGTGTGTGTATAAGCCTTCCTAGAATTCACAGCTCATAGAGGAAGGGGAAGCAGGCTATCCTGATGAGACCTGACAGATCATATGGTGGGGAATAAGACAGAAGAGTGGGAAGAGGGAAACGGAAGATACAAGTGAGGGGTTAATAATCAGGATATAATCTGAATAAATTATAATAAGTTAATATTTTTTAAAAAGTTCATTCCTAAAGTCTTTTCTTTTATTTGTGCCAATGACTTTGTGAATGCAGTATGTCTAATCCATCTTAAAACATTAGCTACGGGCACACATGAATAGTTATTGTTAGTGGTAGCTACCTTAAAATCCGTATAATGACCACAAAAACAATGTAAAAGAACTAGAAATGATCATAATAGGTGAGTTAACCTAGAAGCAGAAAGATTCAAATGGTATATACTCACTTATATCTGCATACTAGCCCAAGGGGCATGTCCCATGAGAGCCTTCACTAACCAGGAAACTGGGACAGAGGGGAGGACATCCTATTGGGACTCTAGATGAGAGAAACATGGGAGAATAGGGAAACAGAAGGATCCAGAGGGTCCTAGAAACCTACAAGAAGAAAATTATGATAGGCAGATTTAGGCCCAGGGGTCCTGCTCAAACTATGCCACCAGCCAAGGACAATACAGGCTGTAAACTTCAAACCCCTACCCAGATCTAGCCAATAGACAGGATATTCTCCACAGTTGAGTGGAGAGTGGGGACTGACTTTCACACGTACTCTGGTGCCTCACATTTGACCATGTCCCCTGGAGGGGGAGACCTGGTGGCACTCAGAGGAAGGATAGCAGGCTACCAAGAAGAGACTTGATACCCTATGAGCATACACAGGGGGAGGAATTCCCCCTCGGTCACAGTCATAGGGGAGGGGAGTAAGGGGAAAATAGGAGGGAGGGAGGAATGGGAGGATACAAAGGAGGGGATAACCATTGAGATGTAATATGAATAAATTAATAAAATAAAATTTAAAAAAGAACTAATAGGTTTCTTAGGAAGAGAAACTATGGTTGTTTTTCTGTCACAAACTCCTCTACTTTGAAATATACACATGAGTGGCATTTTTATAATTATTAAAAATAAAATGTACCCTAAGATTATTACATTTGACATGGGATAAGAAGAGAAAAATTATTATTTTTTCAGTATAATCATAAACATAAAATCATTTCTTTGAAAGTAAGTTATCAGTTCACAAAATTTTGAGAAGGCCTGTCTTTTGAGCCGGGTACTTCTTGTAGTTAAAACAGAGAACAACATAATTTTCCTTTTCTTTGGAAACTTCTGTGGTTAAGGTGGAGAATAAATAAGTAGATCCAATCACAAAGGACAGATGAAGAGCCATAACCACCCCCAACCCCACCCGTGAGTTATGAGGAAAGAACGTGCTTTCACACTGTCCCTCTTAGCAGCGATCTTTGCTTCCTTTGTTCCCCTGGCCATGTGGGGGAGGCCTCCCTGTGTGACTCTACTTGCACTTCCTGTGGAGGAAAGCTTGTCCTTCACTTACATCTTCAAACCCACACTCTCTCCTTTACTAATGACTCTTTAAAATCCACTGTCTTTAGAAATTTGAAGCATTTCACTTTTTCTTGTGTTACTGGGTAGGCAGTTCAGAGTTAGAGCCTCAGGAGACAAGACTCCTGCATGTTACAAGAATCAAAGAATATCAAATGCAAGACATTAGAAAAATGAAAAAGATGCCTTTATGCTGAAGAAAACTTGATCTCAGTTAATGTCTCCCAAGCACTTCTTCCAAGGTCAAAACCACTTCTGCTTTAGAAATGTTCTGTATAACCTGAAGGTCAAAGACAAGTGAAAGCCAGTCAGGACCACATCTTGGCACTGCCTAACCATTGTTGTGTTTGCACATTTATCCGTCTCCTATTTTAACTTGAATATTTAAAACATCTTCCACATATCTCAGTACTGCAGCTGTAGTTTAACAGTAGAACATTTGTCTAGCATGAATAAGGTTTGATCCCCAACATTGAAAGGGGGGATTACTACATGAAGAAAAGAAAACTTACATTGCTACACATAGACACATACACACGCGCACACACACACACACACACACACACACACACACACACTCAATTAGAAATTTATTCTATAATGAAGAAGATGAATAATTTACCTCATTATGATTAACACTTTATATTTAACCATCTTGTTTAACAACCCCCTTCTCTTCAATGCCACACATACAATGAAAACATAAACAGCTATGCCTTCTGGAATTTTGTCCAGAATTAAACCAAAGTCTAAAATTCAGCACATCAGGGCTGTCTTGTTTAGCTCAGCAGTGCATTGTCACACTTTTGGACATCTGAAGTGTTATCAAATGTCCTTGGGTTAGTTCCACGTTGAGCACATTGCAGCAGACCTAGCATCAAAGGAATATTCACTTGGTGGGAAATCCCACCTTCAGAGGCTGCCGAGTCTCTTGCCAGCCAATCTCTTTATCGTGTCACTGCTGCACAGTCTTCCTGTGGCTGACACATGCTGCTGCTCAGCCACCTGAGCAGGTCTCCAGTCCACATGTGTGCTCTCATAAAGCCCATGTTCTCTTCTGTTGTTAGTTGAATTATTTCCTCAGAATAGAAAATCTGTAACTACTCATTCAGTTTTGAGTGGTTCGTTCAACCAGTGCCATCTTTGCTTTGTGAGCATTTACAGTCATAAGAACATGTCTATTGTTAAATGCTGACCTTTCTTTTGCACAGCCAGGAAAACTGAAAGTTGATTAGAGGGAAATTCTTAAACCCTTTTCAGTTCTTGATGCTGTTGTTTTTCATCAGTGCATGCCCAATGCCAAGTGCCTGGCAAATGTTAAAACACCTGGGGGGTTTGTGTATTGACCGTGTTCCTCCCGTTAGTCCTCTCATCTCCCTAGCAGACCAGCCACATGTGTTTAGGATGCCTAGGGCAAACACATCACCCTTCTTTCAAATATTTCACCGCATCCTACACTAGATACACATCTGCTTACATTTATCTCATTAGGCCGTGAACTCTTTAAGGACATAGATATTAAATACACAATAGGTACTTAAGGAATGACAATAAAATGGGGAAGAGTCGTCTAACGGTATGCTTCCACTACAGGCATCTTCCTGTTCAAATGCCTTTCAAAGGAGCACAAAGATCATTTTAGACAATTCTACTGACATTCCAGCTCAGGGTGCAGCAACTCCATTTGAATACATTTTTCTCTGTGAGTGCACTCACTGCTAATTTTGGCCTTTTGTAAAGGCTTCAGCTTTAAATGTTTATAATAAATAAGTAGATAATCTTGAGAGTGGGTAACGGCTTAGAACACAGCATGGGCACCCCAAATGCCTCAGCATTAAACACTTCATGGAGAGGCACCCACTAAACATTCTTTTATCCTCACCTTCTTCCACTTAGGTAGAATTGTCTCTAATTGTGTGAAAGAGCTGTGAGATCCTTTTTTTCCCCTTGACATTATGTGAGGATGTCATTTTCTCTCACTAGAGTGCAATATGCCTCAGAAGAATTTGCCAGGTCTATTTTCTCCCAAAAACCGGCAAAACAGGGGGAGCAACAACCAAGGCAAGAGAGTCAGCCAGTCATCATTTGCCAGGTACTTTTTCAGCTTCTTTCTAGTACAGTACAAAATGCTTCCAGATAATCTGGGATTCTCATATATGTTAATACTTCCATCTCATGTAATATTTGTGTTACACACACACACACACACACACACACACACACACACACACGCTTAGACATGTGCATCAGAAAGGCTTGCTGCCAAGTCTTGGGATCTGAGCTCCATCCCTGAGACCCACAGTATAGGAAAAAATAACTGACCCCTGTACCCTGTCTTCTGACCTTCACACGTTTGTCCTACAGATGTGTGCTTCTATACATACATATTCATGGACACACAAGATAAATAAATGTAAAATGTGTTCACTGTGAGCACGGTTATTATAAAGGTAATAACATCTCAGGTTCTTGACGAGTACTTTGACAAAGACATTTAAGGAAATTCATGGAACATTTGCTTTAGTGTTGAGTAATGCTGTTCTACCTGTGTGTAAAATTGCAGCACACACTTCTTGCCTTATTTAATGTGCAAAGCAAACAGGAGTTGCATGACACAGAAAATCAAGCTACTTTCCAACCCCTCACTGGGTAATGACTCTGTAAGAGGATACAACTCCTTTCTATCCACTTTGTGTGTCTAAGACCATGCATAAAACAGGAGGAATGAGAAGCATTTATAAAAGTGGGATTTTAAGTATATATCTCTCCTAGTCAGGAGGTGTAGGAGAAACCTCCTAGGCACATGTCTTTATAAACAAATGGGGATCTAAAAATTATAGTACTTACCAAAATTATATTTTATCCCATGGTCTAATTTGTAATTCCCCTTCATCTACAGGTTAATGGGAGTGCCCATACTTCACCATTAATGTAAATGTTCATGAATGTGACACCCAAAGGTATTTTCTAAGTTTTAATTACTGTGCCTAATCGATCCCCCCCCAAAAAAAAACCAAAACAAAAACAAACCAAAAATGCCTCTAGCCTGTAAACCCTTTGCTCAAGGATAGATACTTTCTAAAATGATGAAGATGATTGTTAATGGGAAATAACAAGCCATGATTTTTTGATCCCCTAAACAAACTTGTTTGACCCAACTGCCCCAGATGTGCTTGATCACATACAGGCAGGAAATCCATCAGGGGGAGCACTGTCCCTGACTGTATATGGTGGGAAAAAATGATGACTTTATGGGTTTGCCTTTTTAAACCCTTTTTAAAATGTGACTTGCTGCCATTTCCTAGGAACCCAGTAATGGATGTGGCCAGAATGCATCATCCTGGCCAGTATTTAATTAAAGATTGCTCCAAATTTAGCTCAAAATTGTGATAGTGGTCATCTGGCGAGATTGACAGTGATCCATTATTTATCAGATCACATTGGCATGAGATAAACCCCAAGGGTTAGAGAATCTACAGATCCACACATGCCAGCCTAATCTATTTGCTAGTGACTACAGACCCCAATTTACCGCACACTGCTCTCGGTTTACTCAGATCTCCGGCACCCACACAGGCCGTTCCATCATTTTTAAGGAAGACAGTCCCAGGCCTATTGTTGATCACTTCACTAGCTTTAGTTGCTGAGGGTGAGGAAGGATTCTATCCTTCCAGGAGCTACAGATGCCTCAAAGAAACGAATGCTCTCAATTTTAGCAGTTATTTAATTTTTAGAACTCCAGATTGTCTCTTCCAGGGGCTGTGTTGGAGGTCATTTCAGAGCTGTCTATCAGTGTCACATTCAAAGACAGACATGGTGCTAACCAAGATGAGCAGATCCATCACGAGGGTGAGGTCCTAACTTATCCAGCCATCGTTCTTTGTTCTTAGCCTGAAGGTAGGAATGGTCCTTGTTTTCCTATGTTATATAAAGAATGCTTTGCCCTGTCCCCATAAGCTCGATTCTCAGCTCTTGTTTGTGTCACTGTTTCTTCCACAGGTACAGGTGCCCCCGGGGATGTTTGATGTGGCTTTTCAGATAAGCACCACTGCTAAAATTACGATTTCAAATAGCCTTAAGGGAGCTGCCCATTTGGATGAAGTGTGTAAGTAGATATGTTGGTTTTATTTGTCAATTTGACAGAATCTAAAATCATATAAGAAGAAAGTCTTCTTGTGTGGCAGTGGGGGGTGTACCTAGATCATACTGGCTTGTGAGCATGTCTTTGAGAGATTGTCTTGTTAATATTAATTAATGTGGAAAGACCCAGCCTAAATGCGGGCTACGTGGTTCCTTGGGCTTTGGTTCTGAACTCTTTAAGGATGGAGAAAGTAAGCTAAGCAGGAGACATTAATGTATCCATCACTCTCTGCTCTTGTCTGTGGATAGGATGTGACTAGCTGTTTCGAGTTCCCCCAGTGGATTCCACACAATGTGGTCCTAAGTAAACTCCTCTCCTGTCATGATATTTATCACAGCAACAGAAATAAAATCAAAACACCTGGTTTCTTTGGGCATGCCATATTCCATCTAATTCCTAATTTTAACCTTTGACAGAACAGAGAGACCTAGAGGACTTTAAAATTGATCGCCTTACCTTTTTGTTGCCTGATATGACCTCTGATTGATGAGAAATACAACTTGCTTTAAATTTGCACATTTTGAACAAACCACTATCAGATTAAGGCTGTTCTATTGGATATGAACAATAATAAGTTCCCAGGAACACTGCATTTGAATTAGTTAGAAGGCACAGCTGTAGATTCAAAGGTGTAGTGGGAAAAGACTGAAGAAAAATTCAATTCATCTTATTTCATTCTTTTCTTCTCTCTGAGGAAATGGCTGGTATAGAAAAAAAGATCTCAGATCATTTTCCATCCTATCTCAACCAGTACGAGCCCATAACCAGGCATAAAAGAACCAACAGAAATACAGACTTTGAGATTGTTAACTAACAGCGTTTCTACTGCACAGTGTATTCACAAAATACAGACATTGTGGAAACAAAGACTGATGTGTTTACATGTATGTCTTTCCTAATTACCAACATACGACATAAAATATTGCAAATTCATAGTAATAACCTACTTAATTGGTAAACACATAAATAAGGCCTATCTGGGACCTGACTATCAGAACATCAATAGAACAGAAGTTTTAGAAAATGAATTTATAAATGACAAGACTAATATTTATTTACAATGATGCCTTGTTCATTAAGATGCAATTAAAAATGTGTCAGATGCAAGAGAAAAGGCTCATCTAAGCTTTAGACCACTGTAGAATGTTTGTGAAGTAAATTAATGAATGAAAAGAAAACTAACCAGACAGACAATGAATACTTTTGATGGAAAATGGTAGCGTCAGATTTGAGAAGAGGCATGTGACTTACGGAAGGGCTTGACACAAACGTCAATTTCTTGACCCTGAAAAATGGACACACGCGAAAGCTCAGCCTTTGTACTCTTTGCCTTACAGTGAATTCATTGTTCTAAACTCAGATCCCAATCTATGTTTGATTTAGCAACATGAAATTTTACTTAGAGGATAAGAAATAAATGTACTTAACATTAATAATTTCTAATACTTTCAAATCTTTTGATACAAAGTTCCAAATTGTCATGAAACAGTTGGTTTTTAAAACTTTGCACTTTTGCCTACAGTGCCCATTTGGTGCTAAAACAGTGAGATCTTGTGGGGAATAAAGTATGTTCTCACCATGGCTTGTTTTCTTCCCACTGGATTCTCCTGATGGATCTAACCCACATACCCCTTCCTCGCTGTTTGAGATGAAAAGAAATACATTTAGTGTATGAATGTACTGGCTTACTTTTGAGTATCTGGTCCTCAAGTTTTTCTTCCTTATGACATAAGATTTACAAAGATTAATACCAATCTACACGAGGAAACCGATAGGGCATGAAATGTTCCTCCTGCTATAATTTGTTCACTACTGGTCCAAAGTCTCTCCATCAGAACAGTCTCTGGAGAAATCTGGAGTTTATGGGAGCACAATCACAATGCAACAGACAGTGTTTGAAAAAGACTGATTTCACTGTCCCATAGAGATTTTTGCAAATATGTCAGCCAGATAGCGCCCATAGCTGAGGAACTTTAACAGCTATTGTGGGACATTATGACTCCCTGAAGTTATATTGTACTATGGTTTGTCCTCTGGGTAATATCAAGGATCCTTTTTTTATATGATTTCATTTTGGTCTTCTGAAACCAATATACTTCAAATGAGAATGTAATCACCAGACACCTGAGCTGTTAGTAGAAAATCTCTCCCTAGAAACAGATTCACTTGAAGAGGGAAGGGTACCCCATGACTGTGCACATCAGACCACCAAGAACTAAGGAAGAAGGTGGCTGAATAAATCGGCATCGGTTTGGACAGACCAGGGTCTGACAGCAGCCTGTCACTCTGTAAGGATGCTGTAGGAAACAGCAGTTAAGGGAATCTCAGACAGGTGCTGGGCCACCACATAAAAAATGAGAAGTCACAGGAGAATTCTCTGCCATTTACTCATTTTGTCTTCCCTTTCTCCAGGTGAAGAGACACCCTCCACCACCCATGGAGGAATAACAGAACTTTCAGCCATTTACGAACAAGCCTAGGATATCAGATGTCAAATCAAGCCAAGCAAAGAAGTCAGGAATTAAATATCAAGTCAAAACAAATACTCCCAAACTAGCAATCGCTCTACTCACTGAGCAAAAGAGCAAGAGATGTGGCATAAGAATTGACGTATAATAGTCATTAAGAAATGGATATTTGTATATGTGTGTGTGCTGCATACGTGTTTATGTACCTGCATGTGCACACGTGGAGTCCAGTAATTGACATCAAATGTCTTCTTCAATAGCTTCTCACATTTGTCTTTGAGACATGTTCTCTCAGTGAAACTTGAGGTCACTAATTCAGTTAGGCTGGAAAGAGCGGTAGCTCTGTGGAATCTTCTTGTCTCTGCCCCTCCAGCGACAGGAATACAAATGCATGCTGCCATTGCCAACTCTAATATGGGTGCTGGGAATCTGAACTCATGTCCTCAATATTGCACTAGTACACTGCCCACTGAACAATGTCTGCATCCCAGAAAAGTAAAACTTTACTGATAATAAATAACATGTTACTTCATTTATTGTCAAGAGAAGGTATAATAATGCAGTTATTGTATATAATATATATGTGTTGTTTATTATATTATATATTATATACATATATGTATATCTGTGCATATATAAAGAGTAATGAAGTAAGAGAAATTGCTTGTCACTCCAGCAGATAATAAAATTATGGTAAGATTCCAAGTTTGATGCCTTTTGTACTGGATGAGTTTAAGACCTTTCAACTAGATACTCAAGACGCCGCTGCTGTTTCAACTGGATGCTTTTCACGAAGAATGTAGCCCCTGTGTCCAGAGAGTTTTCATTATTATTCAATCAGAAAAAAAAAAGAAACTGCTTGAAGGCTATAAAATGTTATTTCCTGCTAAGATGCCTCTCTAGTGGTTAATCTCGATTGTCAACTTGGCAGAACTGAGAAGTCACCCAGACAAACCTCTGGGTATATTTGTGAAGGTCACTGCATAGACATTTAACTGAGGTGCAAAGACCCACTTTAGATATGGATGGTACTGTTCCATGGTCTAGATTTCCAGAGTGAATGGAAAAAAGAGAAAATGGACTGAGCATCAACGTCCAGTTCTTGACTATAGGCGCAATGTGAGCAGCCTCGTGCTGCTGCTGTGATTCCATCCAGTCACAACGGATAAAATGACACCAGCCTTTCATTCTTCACACTGCTCTCCCCTGGTAGTTTGACCACAGAAATGAGAAAAGAAACTAGTACAGTGCCTTTTTTAATATGACAAATTTACATATAAATTAGTGTGATAAAGTTTAACAGAGTAGTTTTTAACCAACCTACTGTTGGGGAAGAGATGTATTCTTTATCAGTGGACAAATATGTTCAAGTTGTCTCTACTTTTAAGAAATTCAGAGGTTTAAGTAATGATAAATTTTATGTAATTTAGAAGAATCGTTATCTCGCCAGTATTTTATGGCAGTTGGTTAACATTCACAAAGAACACTGAGTTCCTTAGGAGAAAAAAATTCACACAAATATAAGACTAGAGCATAATAAGCCTCCCTGACAAAGAGCAACATGACATTTTAAACATAGTAGCACTTTAATTGCATCCTTAATGCATCCCTATAAAGGATGATTTTATACCCAACACTGTTCATCAGGATTTCTACCACATAAATATCAGTGTGAGAAAGAGGAACACAGTGGAGGCTACCCATCACTACTCAGGAACACTATTTAAAATAGCTCACCTTATTGTACTTATGCTGACTACCTGAAACAGGCGATGATCAAAAATAGTATTAATACAAGGCATCAAATAAAGGATATTTTGAATATGTGGGGGATAGGCTCCAAGAGCTTCCCATTTGAGAGTGCAGAGACCCAAAGATATTCAAGTCCCATGTGTGAATATCCTAATGTACACTTTAAGTCATCTCCAGATTACATACAATAGTAATCTAATGTAAGTGCTACATATGCAGTCATTCTCTGGGGAATGGGGGAAGGGAAATATATAATTCCAGCACAAAGTGGATACTTTTTTTTCAAATATTTTCTACCTGAGTTGGTTGGATGTTACCTATGGCTATATGCAGAGGTAATTGTATTGTGCAACTCTGAGGACCCAAAGAATGTGAGAAACAATGGTGACAGCTTCCCCAAACCACATTTGTGCTGTAGAGCAACTGCAGACTATAGAGACAATGGGCGATAGGTCTGGACAGTGACAACTGTGACCAGGATTTCTACCCAGCTGGTGACCAAGCCAGGAAAACAAACTGGGGCCTGGGAAGGGGGGATAGTGGTGGTGGGGGGACGGGCAGGGCAAAGTATCAAATGAAGAGAGTTGACTCTGCAGAAAGAGGAGGGTACTCCAGACTTCCAGTTTACCATCAGGAACAAATAAGGAGGCACAGACATCCAAGCCATGACCTACATCCTATTCCTTTGTATTTTATTTTTCTCTATTTTTCACTATTGTTATTATCATCATTAAAAATATAAAAATAATTAAATGGAAATATACTCAAGGAAATACCTCTAAAATTGGGAACAAGGCAAGGCTGCCCACTTTCTCCATATTTCTTTGGTATAGTACTGGAAGTTCTAGCCAGAGCAATAAGATAACAAAAGGAGATCAAGGGAACCCAAATGGGAAAGGAGGAACTCAAATTCTCCCTATTTGCAGATGATATGACAGTGTATATAAGTGACCCCCAAAATTCCACCAGAGAACTCCTACAGCTGATAAACACCTTCAACAAATTGGCTGGATACAAAATTAACTCTAAAAAATCAGTAACCTTCCTATACACAAATGACAATCATACAGAGGAAGAAATTAGGAAAACTACACCCTTCACGTTAGCCACAAGCAATATAAAATATCTAGGAGTTACTCTAACCAAACAAGTGAAGGACTTGTTTGAATAAAAATTTCAAAACCCTGAAGAAAGAGATTGAATATGGCATGAGAAGATGGAATGATCTCCCTTGTTCATGGATCAGGAGAATTAACATAGTAAAAACGGCCATCTAACCAAAAGCAATTTACAGATTCAATGAAATCCCTATCAAAAAACCTACACATTTTCTTAAAGACATTGAAAGTTCAATTCTCAACTTCATGTGGAAAAAGAAAAATCCCAGAATAGCTAAAACAATCTTGTACAATAAAAGATCCTCCAGAGGAATCTCCATACCTGATCTCCAGCTGTACTATAGAGCAACAGTAATTAAAACAGCATGGTACTGGCACAGCAATAGGCTGGTTGATCAGTGGAATTGAATGGAAGACCCAGAAATGAATCCACACACATATGGTCACTTGATTTTTTACAAAGAAGCCAAATCTATTCAATGAAAAAAACAATAGCATCTTCAACAAATGGTATTGGTCTAACTGGATATCTACATGTAAAAACCTGCAATTAGATCCATATTTGTCACCAGGCACAAAACTCAAGTCCAAGTGGATGAAAGACCTCAACATAAAACCAGAGACACTAAATTGGTTAGAAGAAAAACTGGGGAAGAGCCTGGAACACATTGTCACAGGAGACAACTTCCTGAATAAAACAACAGCCCAGGCCTTAAGGTCAACAATTAATAAATTGGACCTAATGAGGCTGAGAAGCTTCTGTAAGGCAGGAAATACTGTTACAAGAACAAAGTGACAGCCTACAGACTGGGAAAAGATCTTCACCAACCCTACGCCTGACAATGGTCTAATATCCAATATATATAAAGAACTCAAGAAATTAAACACCACCAAACCAAATAACCCAATTGAGAAATGGGGCTCAGAATTAAACAGAGAATTCTCAACAGAGGAATATCAAATGGCTGAGAAACACTTAAAGAAATGCTCAACATCCTTAGTCATCAGGGAAATGCACATCAGAACAACTCTGAGATTCCATCTTTCACCCATCAGAATGGCTAAGATCAAAAACTCAAGCATCACCACATGCTGGCGAGGATGTGGGGAGAGAGGAACACTCCTTCATTGCTGGTGGGAATGCAGACTAGTACAACCACTTTGGAAACCATCTGGTGCTTTCTCAGAAAACTGGGAATAAGGCTTCCTCAAAACCCAGCTATTCCACTCCTTGGAATATACCCAGAAGATGCTCCACCACACAACAAGGACATATGCTCAACATGTTCATAGCAGCCTTATTCACAATAGCCAGAACCTGGAAACAGCCTAAGTGTCCCTCAGTAGCAGAATGGATAAAGAAACTGTGGTACATTTGCACTATGGAATACTACTCAGATATTAAAAACAAGGAATTCCCGAAATTTGTGGACAAATGGATTGAACTAGAAATGAACATAATGAGTGAGTTAACCAGAAGCAGAAAGAGTCAAATGGTATATACGCACTTATATCTGGACACTAGCCCAAGGGGCATGTCCCATGAAAGTCTTCACTTACAGGAAAGTGGGACAGAGGGGAGGACATCCTATTCAGATTCTAGGTGAGAGAAGCATGGGAGAACGGGGAAATAGAAGGATCCAGAGGGTGCTAGGAACCTACAAGAAGAACATTATGATGGGCAGATCTGGGCCCAGGGGTCCTGCTCAAACTATGGCACCAGTCAAGGACAATACATGCAGTAAACTTCGAACCCCTACTCCGATCTAGCCAATAGACAGGACATTCTCCACAGTTGAGTGGAGAGTGGGGTCTGACTTTCACACGAACTCTGGTGCCCCATATTTGACCACATCCCCTGGATGGGGAGGCCTGGTGGCACTCAGAGGAAGGATAGCAGGCTACCAAGAAGAGACTTGATACCCTATGAGCATATACAGGGGGAGGAGGTCCCCCTCAGTCACAGTCATAGGGGAGGGGAAAAGGGGAAAATGGGAGGGAGGGAGGAATGAGAGGATACAAGGGATGAGATACCAATTGAGATGTAATATGAATAAAATAATAAAATACATAAATATATAAAAAATATTTCTCCATTTTAAAGTCATAGTCATTAGACAGACATTATTCTTTATGGAGTTAGCTGATTACTGTGGAAATAAATGCCAACCCTCTTCTTCTCTAAGTGCCCACACAAAGGGAAGACGGAAAACAGGAGGAATGACTTTCCCTAACCAAAAGTGGCTCTCTGTACTCCTCTTGTTTTATTTATTTTTTATCCTATTCCAAAGTTGAGCCCAGGCAGTATCATAGTGGAAAATAAACACAGAAATTAACATAATGAGACATATTTTATTGCTACTGCATAGATTTCTTTTTCAAGGAGCAAACAAAAGGTCTGCAATGCCTTCTACAGTCAGTGCTGCAACCATCTACAATGCTGGTACAATACATTTTACACCAAATACATCTTTCTAATTATGCGTAATTAAACATGAGACAGGGCTTGGCAGAGTTAAACAGAAAAATGTGAATCCGAGCCATACCCTTTACCCATGACTGAGATAGATTTCTCATCCTCAGAGAGAGTACATGACAAAGGCGATGTCTGGAGCTCTTTATACCAGATATTCAGGTTTATTCATTACTTGTCTGTTGCTGTGACAAAACACCATCACAACGGAAACTTAAGAAAGAGGCAGTTTATTTTGGCTTAAATTTCCAGAGGATCAAGTGTCCACCATGAGGGGTGGAGGCGCAGCAATAACTTGGTGGCAGGAATAGGAAGCTAAGAAATCATATCTTTATCCTCAAGCATGAAGCAAATAGCAAACAGGAAGTGAGGTAAAGCTACACATCTCAAAGCCCACGTTCAGTAACACAGTTCCTCCAGAAAAGCTGCACCACCTCCTTTAGTGCCTTCAACTGGGGGCTTAGTGGTCAGATGCCTGAACCTATAAGAGACATGGCTCCTTCAAATCACCACAGCAGGGAACAGTTTATATGGAATCATGAACAAAGACAACAGGACGGTACTGGAGAACAAACAGAAATGAAGAAGAAACACCTCTACTCATGGCTAGTCTTGCTACTAGGTTCAACAAAGCAGAATTAGAGGTGCAGTGAACTGGCTTATAGAACACAATCAGGCAGGTATGGTGGCACACACCTAACTGCCTTAGTATTTTTAATAATAAGTGATGTTTTACTGTGTATTAACTTCTTCCTTCATTGTTACAAAACCTTGAAGCCTTGATGAACAGAAACTTTTTGAAACTAAAGGAATCTGTTGTAATTTTCCAGGCATATGCCATATATAAACAACACTGCTTCCAAAAGTCCTAAGCAGTGAAATCACTCTGTGGGAGGAGCTTCACACCTATATGCAAACCATATGCAGAAAAATGATTGCAATACACATTTCTATGGGAATATTTGTCAAAATTTCTACCCGAAAGCATGCAACTGTATAAGATTATTCTAATAATTTCAGATATGCATCCTATTTGAGACATTAAAAATAAAAAGCTAGTGCCTATCTGTCAAGGAAAATCAATGGTCAGGCAGAAGCAGGAATGTTCCCATCAGCCCATGAGGGAACTTCAGCCAGCCACTGGGATTTCACAGAAATATAAATTGACAGTACAGAAAGCTCTCAAAGAAACTCTAAGAAGCCTCAGTAGCGAACTCTTTTCTTTTACAAAATTAGAAGGGAAAAAAGAAGGACAACAAAAATCTGAAGCGTCAGAGGTGCTGAATTCCTGCATTCCACGAGTGTGAACTCATCAGTCTGACTGGCCTGGAGCGCCTTACAATCTGAAACCTTAGAAGCATGCCTCAGGACCTACCTACTATTGGAAAAGTGCTGACCAGAAGCTGGCATCAAAACCTCCCCACATCTCCTTGGAAACTGTCAAAGTGTCAAGCCTCATGGAAGGAACATGTGTATTTGAGCCTGACAACAGGGGATTTTGTCCTTACCCAGAAGGAAAAACCATCTCAGGTGAATCCCCTGAGAGGATAAAAGGAGATGGATGCTATTTGTCTCATTGGCTCCTCAGCCTCAAACTCAATTTCCAGGTGGTTTTAGAGACTACTTGGTCCCCACAGGTGCATTTCCCTGAAGGAGAACAGCATGGCCACTCAGGAAGTAGAGAGACAAAGAGCACCTAACTCTAGAGAAAAAGTATGAGGCCACTCCAGAAATGGAGCTGTTGTTTACAGAAATTCCACGTGGCTCATTTAAGTTCATACACATCAAGTGAAATCAGTTTGTCTTTCTGGCTTCACTCTTTGATTAGCTTGCCCACTGAGAGAGAAATTTCAGAGACTCAATGCCTTCCTATACGAAGTGTCTGGGCCCACAGGCACAGAAAAAGTTTACAAGTTATTGCATATTTTAAGCATAAGGTAAATATAAGGAGAAGAAATTTTTATCTCTTTGTACCTAAAACTGGCTGTGTCCCCTGTAATGTCACTGGGATCATGTCTCTAAGTTTGGGTGTAAGATATAGAGGCATATAAAATATTAGCCTCTGAGGAATCATGTAAGGAGTAAAACAGTCCAATGGCAAGGTGCTGCTATCGGAAGTAAATAGTACATATTATCAGATCACGTCACTAAAGAGCTGCCAGTCTAGCTTTTCCCATCCCATTAAAACAAGCAAACAAACAAACAACCTATGGCCTTTTCTCTTCTGTCTCACACAATAGTCCACTGTTGGGAAGGTTGCTCCATAGCCTTTTTCACTGTGGCTCCCCTGAACCATAAGCTAGGTGCCTCACATTCTAACCATACCCACCTGTCTGTAAGCTCCTGGTTTATAGATCCTGTTTCAGTTTTTATCTCTAGATATTTTTAAGGACACCATTGTTCTACATGTGCTAGGACACCGTCACTAATAATACAATCGCTATGGTTAAACTAAGTGTCTCTCGCCGGTGTCTGAGTTACAAACATGAACTAGTGATAGGTCCTTAAGCACTGTGAATATCATCTTGAGGGGTACGGTAGGGATCTAATTTCTTCTTCTCATTTTTTAATGGCTTCCATTCTCTGAAGTATGTGGCTTCACCCAGTCATACGTTTTGTCTGCATTTTGTCTATTGTGGAAGTAAAAGCAATGACATCAACCAATCAGCAACTGGAACTCCAACATTGCAAGCAATGCAAGCACCTCTCTTGTGAATTGATAATATTGAGTATTTGGTACACTAATAAAAGTTGCCTACTACATTAGTCCACCTCCATACCAACACAAGTAATGCTCATTTGCATGGGAATTCATACTCAGTATAGCAGTCTTTACCTAATGGATTTGTTTGTGTGACCCTGAAATGAAAGAGAAGAAAGACAAGACAGAAGTAGAGGAAGATTTCAAGGGAAAATCAAAGGCTATTGATACTCATTATGGACATTTTGGGGGAAATCAGTAAGTTATGAAAGACTTAAAATCAAGTACAGGCATCCATATCAAGCTGCTTGTCACTCATGCTTGATTATCATGCAGCAAAGCACAATCACGCATATTGTTAAACACTGAAATCACAGAACCAGAGGAGACTTCAAAGAACTCCTATGTCAGGGCTCTCCTGTTAGCGATGAGGAGTTGGAGACAGGAGGCGCTAAGTGACTTCCTAGTGACCAGAGCCTTGCTCTAACAGAGAGAAGGCCAGCCGGGACCTACTGTCCCCGAAGCCTGTCCCTAGGCACACACTAGGTCACCAGTGCATTCATCTACCTATGCATCAAAGAAGCTTTGACGGCTTAACTCCACTCTGAACATTGCTTGCAGTTTTGAAGCATAAATAGGTTTCGGCTCTGACTTGTGCACGCACGTGTGCATGTGTGTGTGTGTGTGTGTGTGTGTGTGTGTGTGTGTGTGTTTCAGATGGTAGCAGATTCCTTCGAGTAAACATAATCTGAGAAATGCAAACTCTGAGTAATAGATTGGAAAAATATACGTGAGCTTGGTGAAATGGAGAGGAGCAAAGAGGTAAGACGATATCTGTGTGTGGAGCAATTGTGGAAATTGAGACTGACAGATAAATGAAAGGATATTTAAAAAGACAACATAAAACAAAGATCTAAGAGTACCAGCCACATTTTATTATATATTAAATATTTCAAACTGCATGATACTAGCTTTTATCTCAATAAGTTAATGTTACCTAGAATCATTGTATTCCTTCTATTGTTTGGCAAGAATCAAGCTAAGGATGCCATGACCTGCCTCCATAAAGAGTTCATGCTGATCACATGAACCCTGTTTACTTACTAAGAAGGAAAAGGCTACTTGTAGCCATGTACCATCAGACAGCATGAACATATATATACATGCCTTCCCGGAAGTTCCCAGAAAAGTACTTCTTGATCCTCTCCTATCTCTCATCCAAGTGTACCCTCACGTAGAGTAGGCACCTTCACACTCATGTATGATTTGAGACTTATCACAAATCATGTTTGGAAAAAGAATCTTCCCACTGCTGTTTCTGCCTTGTAATTAAAAAGTGAGTCTGTGAAAGACTGTTGTACATATAGCAATGCCACTGGGGAGAAGTAGTGCCCAGGCAGGACTCAGTCCTTGGAGTTAGTTCTCTCAAACCCAGCCTTGAGAGCATGAGATGAGGACGATGTCCCTCCTCTGAGCTGAACTCTAGCATGCGAGCAGAAACCATGCCTGTGTTCCTGTCTCCGGGGTGGTGTTCTGACTAGTTTTATGTCGACTCGACACAAGCTAAATTCATCTGAGGGAAGGAAACCACAATTGAGAAAATGCCTCTGAAAGGTTGGGCTGTAGGCAAGCCTGGGTGTGTGTGTGGCATTTTCTTAGTGATTGATGAAGAAGGGTCCAGCTGACTGTGGGTGTTGCCATCCCTGGGATGCTGGTTCCGGGTTCTATAAGAAAGCAGGCTAAGCAAGCCATGAGGAGAAGGCCAGTAAGCAGCATCCCTCCATGGTCTCTGCATCAGTTCCTGTCTCCAGGTATCCGACCTGTTTGAGTTCCTATCCTGACTGACTCTGATGA